>NC_079512.1:12071559-12088050 GCF_000801105.2 Raphanus sativus | reverse complement strand
AAGTATGATTAGATTTTGATCCATGTTTCAAAGCATGGAATAATTTTAAAATTTTATATAAATGCATTTTTATTTATTTAAAGTAGGCATGACATAAAAGAGGAAATGAGAGTTCGAATTTCGTTAGAAGCGGAGTACGTTAGTGAAGATCTCTTGGAAATCTTGAGAGTGGTGTGTGGAGAAATTTCTCCGCAAGATTTTCTTATTTGATTCGTTCTTATCTTTGCGCAAACTAATAAATTTTGTGTTGTTTTCAAACAAACTACGTGTCGTTTACACACAAATGTCAAGATTGTTTTGGTTAAAAATGGCCTAAAAGTTTAAATTAACTTGGTCCAAAAAACATTATTGGGTTATAACCCTTAACCGAGACCCAAAATCCGAGTCCAAACCCAAGTCTATGCTCACGCCCATGCCTAGCCGCCGGGGAGGGCGGCGGCAGCACGCGTGTGGGGAGTCAGCTCTCTCTCTCTCTCTCTCTCTTATTATATATATTTTTTTTTTCCCGTCGTTTCTTTCTCTCTCTCCCTAATTTGATTTTAGAATTGATAAATTTGAAATCTGGGTCGGCTTTTTTTTTTAAAATCGGGTGGGCAATCGCTATTTTCTAAATGCACTTTATGTTAATCATGATTTGAAAATTGATTGAGAGGGGAATTAAAAAAGTTTAGGGGAAATTTAAAAGGGAAGTGTAAGATTTGGTGGGATTATGAAGAGCTTAATAGTTTGGAGGGGGGGGGGAGTATAAGTAGGGTTAGTGTGTCTAGGGGAATAGGCAGCCAACCCAAAAATATTCTTTTGACGATGTTTTCTTTTAATTTGTCTGTTAAACAAATGCTAAAAATATGAGTAAGTTCGTTGAGATTTATTAATTTGATCGATATTGATATTTATTAGTTAGGCCATATATATATATATATATAGTATCAATACTATTAAAACAGAAGGCCTTTTTTTGAGGGTGACCTTCTTTTTGTACTTATTTACCATTTTCTGCCACTGAATTATTTTTGTTCTATGCTTTTAATTTAAATGCTTTTATATCTTACTAAAATCCCTACTTTTATTGATTTCCAAATATTTTCCACTCAGCCATTGCTTTTAAATCAAACATAATTAACTAATGTAATTTATTATATACAAAATCGACAATGGAATTATTTAATAACAACTATTGATCGGAAATCTTATAGAAACAAAATATTATGAATCCCTGACATAACGATCGGGAATATGCCAAGAAATATTCTCAATTAACCAAATCCATGACAAAAGATTTCTTTTTATTATTATTCAAACAACGCAAACAAAATACATTACACCTTATACTATTATGACTATCTTACATAATATTAAACTAGATTTTAACCCGCACGTTCGTGCGGATATATTTATATTTTTAAATATATTTTATATTATTAAAAATGTTTTAAATATATAATTTCTATTTTAGTGTTATATATTGTATTACTATATCATATTATTGTTTATATTTCTTATTCAGTATTATTAATATATAATGGTTTTTTAAAAAAAATTACTTTGTTATTGATTTTATTACTTACTAATATATTTTCGAGTTAGGTAAAATAAAATAAAATATGAAATACTCAAATAGAGAACCCCATTCAAATTATGTTGTTTTCTTTAATTTAAACATTTTGCATATAATACATTTTTAATTTTATTTATTTATATTATAGAAAATAAATATGACTAAAATAATTATATTTACATGTTGTGTTTAAGAAAATATACTTTAACATATCTCATTTTAGTATTTTACGGGATTTATTTATTTTAAATAATATAATCCTATTGTTTTAGTAAACTTTATACATAGTAGTATCTATCATACTATTTTATTAAATTTATTATATAGGATATTTGTTTTGGATGTTATGATATTAAGTTCTATTTTTTTTTAAATTAAGACGTCAAAACATTAGGTTACTTTAAATTTTTACAACATATATAGTTAGTTTTTTTCAGGTACATTTCAAAAAGTTAATCTTTATTATCCATGATTTTGTCTTTTGTAAAATTTGAAATATTATCATTTTGAGTTTGAATATTTATTTTCAAAATAATATATTTTTTGAGACAACTTTGGAAAATTACACAACTATTTGAGTTTGGAATAATACATGAATTTTGAATTTGTTTTGGTACTACATTACTGTATTATTTTTTAAATATTTGAATTTTTGGTGATATTTTTAATTCTTTTATCAAAATTTTTTGTTACAATTAAAATAAAATAAAATTTATAATTAAAATTTGATTTTTGTCACTAATATTTTAAATGAATTACTGAAATTTCATATTTTACTAATAACATATTTTTAAATAGTATATGAACTAAAGGTTATTATATACTATTATATTTTTGTATATAAACATTTTAAGCAATATATTGCTAATAGTTTCAAAATAAATAAAAAGATAATGTATGGCTGTAAATATAAATTTTAACTTATGTTAATACATTTATCTTAATATAAAAGTATTATATAGTTTTCGAAGTTTAATCCATTATAATGATGATCAATAATTTATTTAAGTTAAAAAATAAAATATTTTTTTTTTGTTAATTTACCTATTTAATATATTTTTAATATTTAATTCATATAGCACTTCTATTTTTATATAATACGGAATATATCATAGAATCTATAAAAAGGTTAGTATAAAGAATTTTTTATTTTCTTTTTTATAATAAGTTTTAGTTAAATTTACTTATATAATATTATATTACTAATTTCGAAATATATTAATATGTTATTTATAAAAAAAATATTTAAATTTTAAACTAAGATTTTGTTAGATTCTTTCTCAACAGATTTTATTATAATTAAAAAATCAAATTTATAGTTGGTTTATTGTTAATATATTTATAGTTGGTTTATTGTTAATACAAATAATCAAAAATGTCATATTGACTAATTCTTTAAGTGGTCCTACTATGACTTGTTAATAGTAGATAAAAATAGAACCCTAAATTAATAGATTAGATTACAAATATCACTTATGTTACAACTTACAAGAGTAAATAACAAGAGATCGACATAGTTTAACTTAAGGGGGTGTATTCAACTGAGAGTTTCAGGTGATTTGCATTAAAATGACAAATTCACTGTTATTCAAACATGAATTTTAAAAACTCATTTAAAATCCACTGTTATTGAACTTGACATTTCGTAAAGTACTCTGAAATCCATTGTTATTAAAAATATTTTAAGTTGTGAGATTTTAAAGTTTTGAGGTGATTTTAGGGTGTTTGGGTAGAGTTTCTTAGTTTAAAAAAAATAAAACTCAAATCTCATTGTTTTAGGTGATATTCTAGAGTGGTTTAACAAAAATCACCTAAATCTCTGCAACTTATTAAAATCATCTAAAAACTCCATTAAAAATCAAATCACATCAAATGCTAAATTGAATACATCCCCCTTAGTATCTATCATATTATATAACTAACTGTACTTCCTCATGGTCAATACTAAGGAGTTCACCTTTTTTTTTTTGAAACTCACTAAGGAGTTCACCTATTCATTTAAACTAATGTCAAAATCTCTCACATACCTTGATTATGTATGCAGCATTTGTCCGTCTCCTCACAACTGTCAATCTACAAAATTGTGATACAATTCAATTTGATTAGTTTATGAAATAACATATGTTATTTGTAACATTTATCACAAATTTAGCAATATACAATGAATCCTAAACCAGAAGTAAACCCTATACCTTAAAAGAAAATCAAAGTATCCCTAAATCGAGTATTTATATTTTTACATTATATTTGAATTTTGTAAAAAAAGTATCCCAAGATTTTTAAAACACGCAACTATAATATATTTCTGTTTTAACATATCTGAACCATCAGAATCTCCTTCTGAAAATGACCTTCGGTGCTCTAAATCTTTTTGTTAGTTAACCCATTTTTACTTCAAAATTTGAATATTTATATTATATCCGAATATTTTTAAAATCAATAATCAAGATTTTATAGAAATTATTTATTTTCTTAACTTATTATACAAGATTCTTATTCACTATATATAACCCAACCGAACACCCTTGGATACAAAAAGGAAACTCTAAACATCTCGATACTTTAATAGCACCTCCTAAGAAAATTAGTAGCCAAACTGATGTCAAACCTTTAAAAATACGATGGTAGATTCAAGAAAGATCTGGAAGCAATTTAGTGCTCAATATGGCAAGAGTTTAAGATTATTCTCGCAGATCAAAATGTAAGAGATATCTTAATTTCATTTATCAAATTAGTTTGTTGTTAACGTTCAGTGGTTTTCTGATTATATTATGAGTTTTTGCAGGGAACAAAAATACATGCAACATTTTTTTGTAAAAGGCCTTCAAAAGATACATGCAACATTGAAACATATTTCTTGATTGGTAAGTCGTCATATTTAATGATTTAATTTTTATCCCAATAGTATTGATATGAAGTGTTATACTATATTATTAATGTTCTTTGCAGAATTCATTGGACAAGCCATGGACGTTGGTGAAATTAATCCTTTGTTGTGGAAAAGAGATAACAAAAAATAGAGTTCAATCATAGAGATTATGGGTTTTTTTAAGTAATACTGTCATATTTTTATCCCTGTTGTATAGTGTATCCATCTTGAGATGGATTTGATATTGCAAGCAGTACTAACAATATCAAAAATATTGTTTTAGTGATAACTTTTTCCACTAAGTTACTAACACTGGAGTTAGTAGTTATAAATTTTAAAACTAAATGTGATTTCTTTTTGTCGTAAAAAAAAATTTGATTTCTTTTTGTTTTAGTGATCACCAGCTAGCGTGTCGTTTGTTGGGGAAGTTTGAGGACAATTTCCACCATCATACCATAAACAACAATATGATGTTTTTGTATGTTTAATCAGGTTTGCGAAATAGGTAAATTTCGAGGTAATTTTCTAAAATCTCATTCATGTTGTTTTCTATATTCTATTTGTTATTCAATAAATCTAATTAATGATATATTGTTGTTACAAGAGATCTTCAAGTTACAAACACTTTTGATATCTCAGGCAAACATCAACCCAATATAAAAGTAGGGGACTTGAGAGACGTGTAATGTTATCTATCTTCATAATTTATATACTTTGAAAGGTTTTAAATAATACTATGTATAAGATATGTTTTTCTTTTCGTATATATATTGTTTGTTATCGATTATAGATACTCTGTTTGTTCTTTTCGTATATATATTCTTTTCGTACATGTTGTTCATAAATGTTTAAACAAGAGAACAAATGAAGAAGAAAACAGAAAACATGATACACAGGAAATCATGTTTTATTTAATTAAAATTTATTTTAATTTCAATTTTTGTTTACCATGAAAATAAATTATTTAACTAATTTTAATACCAAATTAGAACTTTAGCTAAAATTAAGATAATAAATAACTAATAGAAATTACAATAAATTTAAAATTTTTAGTTGAAATTAAATAAAAATACCAAAATATAATAATTATCAATAACAAAAATAAACTAATACTGTTATATTAATAAACTTTTATTTTCCCTATTACCATTCTCTTAGTATCTAATCTATAAAACTAGAATCCCTACTAAAATTTTGCCATTTCTTTTTGAAGTTACTTATATTGCTATGTCCTTTTTTATATTAACATTAATATTATTAAATAAATTTACTGCATAATAAACCAATAATAATGAAGAATATGTTGGCCAATAACAATGCAACAGCATTTATCAACGTTACTTATGCCAAAAAATAAACTGAACTCTATAATACAATTATTAATGTGTGTGTCGAAAGCATATATTCCTAACTATACAAACCATAAAAGCATAATTCTACTATATACAATTATTATTTAACCTTCTAAAAATGTTATCTTAAATAACTGCAAAAAGAAGTTGAAGATGTTTTTATTTATATTTTACAACATAAAGAGAGATGATAACAAATATGTTGTATTAACTGGTGAGAAAATAATATAAATTATTTTTTCGTACCAATTAGTAACGCAGGTTTCTTGTGAATTTTTTTTTTGTACAACATATATATACAGTGGACTATTATAAAATTATAATAGCTAACTGATAATAAAAATAAACTAATTCAAATCAAACAATTAGTTTTGTTAATAGATTCATAATCTACAAATCATATTAACTTTTTTTATGAAACTAAAAAATTTAACTTCCTAATCAGAATACAAACAGATTCTAATAATATAACTAAAAAAATTAAAAAAAAATAAAAGGTGTGTATTGGTTCAACCAATGGTTTAACTGGTAGGCCGTGTTTTGGGCCTTATTTAATATATAAAATCATATCATATATTTTTATGAATACTAAAAATTTAACTTCCTAATTAGAATACAAACAGATTCTAACAATATAACTAAAAATTAATAATAAAAAGTTACGTATTGGTTCAACCCGTTGTTTAACTGGTAGCTGGGTCCTGAGTTTTAGCAGGTTTTTGTAGGTTTTACTGGATTACTAAAATAATAATTTTTTTCATAAAGCTCAAACCTGATTACATACATGATAACCGGATTTATCTATTTAACTGCAGATCCGGTTCGGGTTTCAAAACACTAGATACAAGTATATAGCTATGCAACATCACAAATTCAATAAAAGTATCAAAACTTTTTACTAATAATTTTTTTAAAATGGTATACACATATATGATTACAAAAAACATAAAAGTTAAATTTCTAGAAAATAACTAAAAAATAAATATACCCGCCCTCTCAAAGGGCGGGTCAAAATCTAGTAGTTTTTTTAAAGTATGATTAGATTTTGATCCATGCATGTTTTCAAAGCATGGAATAATTTTAAATTTTATATAAATGCATTTTTTATTTATTTAAAGTAGGCATGACATAAAAGAGGAAATGAGAGTTCAAATTTCGTTACAAGCGGAGTACGTTAGTGAAGATCTCTTGGAAATCTTGAGAGTGGAGAGTGGAGAAAATTTCTCCGCAAGATTTTCTTATTTGATTCGTTCTTATCTTTGCGCAAACTAATAAATTTTGTGTTGTTTTCAAACGAACTACGCGTCGTTTACACACAAACGTCAAGATTGTTTTGATTAAAAATGGCCTAAAAGTTTAAATTAACTTGGTCCAAAAAACATTATTGGGTTATAACCCTTCACCGAGACCCAAGTCTATGCTCACGCCCATGCCTAGCCGGGGGGAGGGCGGCGGCAGCACGCATGTGGGGAGTCAGCTCTCTCTCTCTCTCTCTCTCTCTCTCTCTATATATATATATATATATATATATATTTATTTATTTTTTTCCCCGTCGTTATCTCTCTCCCTAATTTGATTTAGAATTGATAAATTACAAAATCTGGGTCGTTTTTTTTTTTTTAAAAATCGGGTGGCAATCGCTATTTTCTAAACACACTTTATGTTTTATTAATCATGATTTGAAAATTGATTTGAGAGAAGAATTAAAAAATTTTAGGGGGAAATTTAAAGAGAAAGTGTAAGATTGGGTGGGATTATGAAGAGCTTAATAGTTTGGAGTGGGGGGTGGGGGGGGGGGTGGGGGTAAGTAGGAGAAAGTGTAAGATTGGGTGGGATTATGAAGAGCTTGATAGTTTGGAGGGGGGGGGGAGGGGGGGTGGGGGTAAGTAGGAGAAAGTGTAAGATTGGGTGGGATTATGAAGAGCTTGATAGTTTGGAGGGGGGGGGGAGGGGTGGGGGTAAGTAGGAGAAAGTGTAAGATTGGGTGGGATTATGAAGAGCTTGATAGTTTGGGGGGGGGGGGGGAGGGGTGGGGGTAAGTAGGTCAGTGTGTCTAGGAGGAATAGACAGCCAACCAAAAAAGTATTCATTTTTTTAACGCTGATTTATTATGATATTACAGTTATCAGGGAGATTACAAAGACGATTCGGCAACCGGCAATACTACCTGTTTTATGAAGATCTACGCCTAATTTCATCATCTGAGCCGTCTTATGAAGATCCACGCCTGACCAGATTTACTTGCACCATATTGAAGATCTCTTGTAATCATTCCTTCCATAATCTACATAGTTGCTTGTAATCATTCCATAATGCATAATTGCCTAATAAATCGCGCTCTCTCCGGGACTTGAAACCTGGATTTGAGATAATCTGCAATAAATTGTATAGCCTGGGAGTCGTATCCCAGACCTGAGTGTAAAAGCCTTTAGACCTTAACCATTAGGCTACGGTGCTTCCATAAAAAATATTATTTTGAAGATGTTTTCTTTTAATTTGTCTGTTAAACAGATGCTAAAAATATGAGTAAGTTCGTTGATATTTATTAATTTGATCGATATTGATATTTATTAGTTAGGCCATATTTTAGGGTAGGAACATGTACTTAATAATATAAGTTATGCAAAAATAATATATATATATATATATTATACTTTTTGTAAAGTATGAGCAGATTTTGATCCATGTTTTCAAAGCATGAAATAATTTTAAAATTTTATGTAAATGAATTTTTATTTATTTAAAGTAGGCATGACATAAAAGTTGTAAGTCTAAGTTCGAACCAACTCAAAACCAAAAAGTTCAATCCATACCCAGTAAGAAATATAAGAAATAATAGAATGAGTCTTGTAGAACGGTACAATAATATCTGAATCCGAAGTGGTATTAGCTGAATCCCAATGAATAACCCAAAAATATTTAAAAAACTTGAATAAATCCAAAAACTGATTCGCAATTCCAAATTATTAAAAATATAAATATTTGAAACATAAATATGTACCTTAATATTAAGTTTTATATTTATTTTGAAATGATATCTAAAAGTAATTATTTAATCTTAAATAAGTATCTTAATTAAACATCCATTTATATATAAAATAAGTGTTTAATTTCTTATGTTTTTATTTTAAATTTTGGATTTAACTTCATATGTATCCAAACCGAACCGATATAACCTGAATCCGAATGATATATGGTTACTTTATGATTTTTAGGATGTGATACAAATTAGTACCAAAAACTATGTGTTATATCCAAGCCTAGATTAAAGTGTGTTTTATGTTTTGTTCAACTACTTTTATATTTGATAAATATTTTACATGTTTGTTAAAATAACCCATAAAAATATACTTATAAAATATCAATAAATAACATGTTCTATCATATCATTAAATATTATTAATAACTAGCTACTATTACCATGCAAACTAAACTTTGAACCAAACTCAACCCAATAAAATTTATATATGCATCTCTTCCACTCAATTTTTTTTCAGATTAAAGATCAAGAAATGTTACCACCTGAAATTGTGGAGATTGTTTGCTAAACGTTTGGATTTGGGGTTTCAGTTGATGAAGTTAAAATATTCAATGTCATGAAAAATTTATTGAATTAACATTTTCATATTATTGAATTATATGTTAATACTATCTTAAAATTTAAAATACATCGCAATAATATTTTTATTGATAAATAGTTATACTGTAAATAAAGTTTTATTATAATTTGTATATTATTAATTGCCAACCTATTATTAAAATATAAACTAGATATTTATAATAAGAACTAAAATATTTTAATAAATTTTATAATAAACTAAAATATTTGATCAGACTAAATTATTTAGTTTTTTTTTTGTCGACCATTTTACAGACTTATGTGGACTCTATAAAACAAACTGGGTGATATGTATCCATATGGACAGTAAACGACGTTTGTTGCCTCACACTGCGTGCTAAGCTATCCGCCTTGTTGTTTTGCGTCCGTGGTATATGAATAATCTCTGAGCTGTTGAAACTTCTCTTCAGACTCTTGATGTCCTCTAAGTAACTCGCAAAAGCCGGCCATTCTCCTGGTTCCGAAACCATCTTCACCAATTGAGAACAATCAGTTGCAAATGTAACGTTATATTGCCTTAAATTCCTCATGCACTCCATCGCCCAAATAAGAGCTTCGACTTCTGCATGTAACGGGGTTTGACTAGCCCTCGTATTCCTAGCTCCCAATAAGCCTTCAAAACCCTCTAAAGTACTGTACCATCCTTGTCCTGAAAAAGTATCCTCTGGTTTCCATGATCCATCCGTGAAACACCATCGTCCCGATCTAATCGGCAATACTGCATCAGACGTATGTGTAACCTGATCCTGAGGCTGAACTATTTCCTGCTGAGCTTCCATCCAAAGTAAAGACTCGGTCATGGCTCGTCGAAGAGTCTCCCTCGGTTCCGTGTCCAAATTACTAAAAACTTTACTATTCCGTCCTTTCCATATATACCAAAGTATCCATGCAAAATGATGTTCCTCCATTGTTGGCTTAACCCTCCAAAATAAATAATCCATATTCACAAATAAAGATTGTCCTGGAAAGTGATCTGGATGCGTTGGGATCGTTGATAGTGCCCATACCTGGACTGCCGGTGGGCATTCAAAGAAAACATGATTTATGGATTCCTCTGATGCTCCACATATGTCACACCGTATATCTCCTTTAATACCCCTTGCCTTCAGACTTTTCTTCACTGCGATACATCCCCACAAAAGTTGCCATAGAAAATGCTTCATCTTGGGTGGACAGCGCACTTTCCAACAATTAGCTTTAAGAGCAGTTACCATGGGTCCAAATTCTACTGCCCCTTGTTCTATATCAGGATATGTTCTTTCCACTTGGTATCCTGATTTTACAGTATATTTTCCATTTTTTGTAAAATGCCAGCCATCCCGATCAATTGTTGGTATCCTGCTTAGAGGTATACTCTCTACAATTTTAACATCCTCGGGGTCCATTATCTCCTGAAGAGTATGTGATTTCCATGTTCATGTTGTTTCATCAATGAGGGAATCAACCATAAGATCCGGTAAGATAACATTTTGTTTTTTATTTGCTGGTCTCGGGCGAGTGGTTGGGAGCCACGGATCATTCCATACTGATATGGATGTCCCTGATCCCACCCTTTTGATTAGTCCTTTGCTAACCAGAGATCTAGCAGAGATTATACTGCGCCACCCATAGGAGGACGCGTACGATCTGATCGGTTCCAGGAGTGAAGCGTTCCTGAAGTATCGACCTTTAAAGACACGAGAAAATAGAGTGTTGGGTTTCTCTATTAATGTACATAGCTGCTTACCAAGCATAGCTGTATTAAAATCCGTAAAACCGAGCCCTCCATCATCCTTATGCACACAAACCTTATCCCATGATTTCCAGTGTAATCATTTTGTATCTCCACTGGGGCTCCACCAGAATTGTGCTACCGCACTTGTAAGCTTCTTCGCCACTGTTTTTGGTATTTTGTAACAGGACATAATATGATTGGGTAGAGCCGTTACCACCGATTTTATTATTACTTCCTTTCCTCATTTGGAAAAAAACCTAAAAATCCATCCATTGATCCTGTTATTCAATCTTTCTTGAACAAATCCAAATACTTGTATCTTTGAGCCACCCAGACTCTCTGGGATGCCCAAATATTTTTCCATCCCTCCCAAATTTTGAATTCCCATGATATCCCGAAGTGCTTGGCGAGTATCGTCGTCAATTGTATGACCAAATTGAATCGAGGATTTTTGAAAGTTAATCTGCTGTCCCGAAACCTTTTCGTATTCTTTAAGAATTACCAAAATAGTCTCGCATTCCTCTTTCTGTGCTCTACATAAAAAGATACTATCATCTGCGAAAAGCAAATGAGATATTGAAGGACATGCCCTCGCCATTTTTATTCCCGTTAGCCGTTTTTTCGTTTTCAGCCTTTTTGATATTTGCTATTAAGGCCTCAGTGCACATAATGAACAGATATGGAGATAAAGGATCCCCTTGACGTAAACCTCTATTTGGAATAATTTGTCCTCGTGGTTGTCCATTTAATAAGACTCTGTATTGTACCAAAGTTATACATTCCATCATCAACTGACTCCAATGGGAATCAAACCCCATTTTCCGAAGTAATGCCTGAATAAAATTCCATTCCACTCTATCATAAGCCTTACTCATATCCGTTTTTATAGCCATGAACTTATTTTGGCAGGCCTTATTTGTCCCCAACCCATGAAACATCTCTTGTGCAATTAGGATGTTATCCGAAATCAATCTCCCAGCCACAAAAGCCGACTGTGTTTCTGAAATCAGAGCCTGTAGGCAAGCCTTTAGCCTTTGACACAAAACTTTTGATATCATTTTATATCCGACATTACAGAGACTTATTGGCCTGAGTTCTGTCATCCTTGTCGGTCTTTCCGTCTTAGGAATCAAACAAATATTTGTAACATTTAGCCGCACATCCAATTTCCATGTGGTCAAGAAATTATTGACCATTTCCACTATATCCTTTTTGATAATGTGCCAAGAATGTTGGAAAAAAGTGCTGTCATTCCATCTGGGCCCGGCGCCTTTTCTGGATGCATCATGAACAGAGCTTGCCGCACCTCTTCCTCTGTGGCGATCCTTATTAGCCTTTGATTTGTTTGCTGAGAGATGGTTGGTTTAATTTCATCCAGAAAATCATCAAATTCGCTAGGTGACTTAGTACTAAAAAGATCATCAAAATAATCCACTGCAACCTTCTCAATCCCTTCATCCTTAACCACCCAATTTCCATTTGTATCATATAACCCTACCAGCCGATTACGAGTTCGTCGCTGTTTCGTCAAGGCATGAAAGAAATTTGCGCTGCAATCGCCCGCCGTATTCCACGTATTCCTACTTTTCTGTTGCCAATATTCCTCCTCGTCTTTATAAGCCTCTTGAAGTTTCCGAGATACTTCCAAAATATCCTCTTGAGATCGATTATCATTGGTCTGTACCTCCTCCAACGCTTGTTGTAATTCTGATATTTTCCCTTTTCCGTATGGTGGGTTATTCTTGCGCCAAGTTGAAAGTTCGTGTCGACAATTTGTAATCTTTGACACAACATCCCCCACATTGCCCAGTTGTATTCCTCATTTCCTTTGTCCAGCCTCTGGCAATGGATTCCAAAAAGCCATCCTTTCTTATCCATCTTTTGTCAAATTGAAATTGTCCCTTACGTCTGGTAACTTTGTCCTCTAGGAAAGCCACTATTGGTCGATGGTCCGAACACACCATTTTCAAATATTCTGTATACGATTGTGGAAACATTGTATGCCATTCTTCGTTTGCTAAAGCTCTATCCAATCGACATCGAATCATTGTCGCTTTCCCGTTTACTTTCCTCCTTCCTTGCCAAGATAATTTGTTTCCTTTCGCCTGAAATTCCAAGAGTCCACTACTGCGGATCATATTATTAAATGATACGAAAGTTTCTGAAATCCGTAACGGGCCGCCTTCTTTTTCATGGTTCCCAGTGATTTCATTTAAATCTCCAATAATAAACCAAGGGTCGTCTCGTGCAATGCCATATCTAGTTAGCCTCTCCCAGACTTGGCCTCTCAATTTCTGAATTTGCTCTCCGTATACAAATGTCATAAATATCTTCTTCCCCAAAGCCTCCGCCTCGACATCTATCATCCTGTTACTAGAGTATAGCACATTAACCTGATACTCGTTGTTGTAATATAATGCCAGCCCTCCGCTTGTTCCATTTGGGTCTACCGTTATTATATTATCATATCCAAAATGCGATTGGAATCCTTGAACAAGGGCAAAATCTTGCTTTGTTTCCGATAAAAAAAGAAAATCTGGTTTATATTGGTGCCATATTTTCCGTAGATAACTAATTGTCCACTTACTTCCCATGCCTCTATAATTCCAGCTGAGTACCTTCATAATTTTTTTTTTAATCACGCTCATTGGAGCCATTAACAATTGGGCTTGATGGGGCCCATCATGTTCAGCCGACTGTTGACATTGCCTTTGAAACATCGAAAGGCTGATGTTCATATAGTCTCTACCGAAACTATCTTGTATCCGCCGAAGGTCCAGTACCGTTTTAATTTCGTTAGATAAACCCCCTGTCCAATTCCCAGTCTCGGACCAAAGTCCCCGCCAGAAGACATAATTCTCTTGTAAAAAAGGTCAAACGATTCAATAAGCATTGAGAATTTAACAAGCCTATCAATTACTAAATTACATCCGATATAATGAAGCCACCACCCAAACATCTTATACGGCTGAGTGTATATTTGCCTTATCCTCTTTATCAAACTCCTATACATCTTTTTGACCGTAACTAAGAAGCAGAGTGTAACACCCGTCACCTCCTATCTCGAAGAAAATGGGCCAGCAACAATAACTGATAACACAATAGCCCATAAACACCAATCCACTCACCCAAAACCCAAATAATAATCCGAATAAAAACTCCAGTAGCACCAATCCGTCCAAATATCATATACTCGTCTGTCTCACCTGAAATGGAGAAGAAAGAAGGGTGAACAACAGGAGAGTCACTCAGTGAGGTATGGGATGCTAAACCCGAAGTTCATTGACTTGGACATAGCACTCCGAATAAATATAATTTAATACTAATATATAACAACCACGGCACCTAAAGCACCCAAACAGCAAACAAGATCCTAGCGAGGTGCACACTCGCTGCCCACTCACGGGTCAAAACACCCCGAGATAGTGCTCGGCACACCGCCCGTAGACGATTTATCGACACACACTTACGGCCCAACCGGTCGACTGTAGCTGTCCGTAACCCCGCAAACAATCCGGCATACAGAAGTACATCTCTGAATCCGTCTCAACACTTCTAACTAATAATTTACAATACGAGAAGCAATCAATGTTGAATCATCTAACATCCTAGTTCCGGTTTAAGCAAGCAACCTAAAACTAAACAAGCAATGACAGACTTGATTTCACACAGACTGTACATATTAGAAATAAATTATACATATTCGAGGTCCTAAGTCGTGTACGAGAAATTACGAAAATAGCCCTCAGCTTTGCTACAATTCTGAAGAAAACTGAGAAAACACCAAATGTCCTTGACGGTTCTAAAACAGCAACTCCGGAACTCTATGAAAATAGATGAATATGATGATTCTGACAGAACTGAACTCTAAAGAAAACAAATGAAATCTCAAGAACCGACCGTTAACTTTTCGATCCCTCCGGTCAGAATGGAGTCCTAGATGTCCTCTGTCCATAGCCATCTAATGTACTCCGATCGGACACCATTTGATTAACCAAACTAACTTCATGTCCCGGCTGGTCGTAAACGCAGACTGCACCGATACCTCTCACGGAAACAACCATAATTCTCAGAAAATAACTCGAAATGACGATCTGCTTGTTGGAGATGATAGATAAAAGAATCAACTACTTACTTACAAATTTCCAGATTGAAAGCTTTTGTTTAGGTCGACCGTTTCTCCCTTACACCGAGACTGATCGGAACTGACTCTGCAACATAACAGTTGAATTAACGCCAAGAATAAAACGCCCACAACTCTCCAACCGTACCTTGGTTTGACGATCTAAAAGATGATATAGAAAGCTGACAGCAAGAGCTTTCCAATGATATCTCGCTCGTTTCCTGGTTCCTTCTGGATCGACGGGAAAACACCGATGAAGTTGACTGTCGGCGGATCCGATATACAACGAACAGCCCCAAAGAAATAATCATAACTATTAGATGAAAACTCCAAATGATGATCCGCTTTCTGATAAACATAGATCTATGAGTGTAGAACATATCCCCAAAATTTGGAATCGAAATTCTCTGTTTTGATTGACCGTTCTTCTGTTCTCCCAAAACATATCTGCTGAACCTTAATCTGTCTTTTTAGATGGTGATGAGATATCAACAGGGAAGGAGAAGAAACATGGCTGAGCTCTATTTTTTTAAGTTGAAAATGACGGCAGCTAAGAAGAGAAGAGAAGAGGATGATGCATACACTTATATACTTAGGTATATGATCATAGAATTAATTAATTGAACCATTCCACAATCGGTTTAAATAATTATTTGGTCCAAGAAATAAATAAATAAACCAACTATTGGTTTTGGGTCGTTACAATTCTTCTCCACTTAATTGGAATTCGTCCCCGAATTCAAATCCTGAGTCGGCTGTCCATTACCATACTAAAAGAGTTCTGAATCGTCCAATAAACTTTGACCAACATAGTCGTCATTCCCTGAACCGCTTTCACTTGTCGGTCCATGATCTCCACTTCCTGACAAGATGCATACAATCTCTCCGAGATCATCTGGTGGCTACTGAAAAATGAGCACTGTCTCTCTTACGACTATCTTAAAAATAAATAGATGAAACACGACTTGAAAGTCTGATAACTCTGCCGATAAATCCAGTTTGTAAGCAACTTCTCTGCTTGGGTTAAACTTCTTTAACTTTCGAATCTTAGATCCTTTATGAGATGTCCTCATTTTCATATATACAAAGTCTACCACCTGGATCTCCAAATCCTTATGGTGCTGATTTGCATAACTCCTTTGATGGTCATGGGCTTCCTTAAGCCGAATCTTGAGCATCTCAACTTTCTCTGCCATCTCCTGAACATTGCTGATTTAAGTCTCGTCTCTCCCTCACTTATGTCCAAAAAATGGTGTATG
>NC_079512.1:12065187-12071459 GCF_000801105.2 Raphanus sativus | reverse complement strand
ACAAGGCGTACCATAAAGTGCCTCATATGGTGCCATCTCATACTTGCATGATTGGTGTTGTTGTACGAAAATTCTGCTATATGTAGATACTTCCCCCAGTTTCCTTCCCGATATAAAATGCAAGCTCTGAGCATATCCTCCAATGTCTGAATAGTCCTCCCTGACTGTCCATCTGTCTGTGGGTGGTAGGCTGTACTCATGTGGACCTTTGTCCCAAACGCCTTCTGAAAGGCTCCCCAAAAAGCATATGTGAACTTAGAATCCTAACCTGATACAGTACTGACGAGAACTCCATGCAACCTCACAATCTCTCTGACATAAATTTGTGCCGACTGATCAGCGCCATCTGTTTTTCTTAATCACTAGGATATGAGTGGACTTGATGAGTATATCTATGATCACCCATATATCATTCTTCCCACCTGAGGTGGTCGGTCGTCTAGTAACAAAATCCGTCCTATGCCTCATTCCCGCTCTGGTGAAATCAGTGTCTGAAATAACTACTAAGTACTTAACACACAGCCATCACAAATCTGACATGTCTGAAACTCTGATACAAATAGAGCAACATCTTTCTTCATACCAACCCAATGATAATAACACTTCAGATTTCTTTACCTCTTAGATGACAGCCACTCTAAAATTGTAGTAATCTTTTTTTTTTAAACTTTCAGCACTTCCTGATTCTAAAACCATTTGACCTAAAAATTCATTTTTTTTCTTTCTTTCCAAAAACTACTCATATAGAGCTACCAAAATTCTCCCCAAACTCACATAACAAATTGTAACTGCTCAACATGCTCCTCTCTGCTCCAGGAATAAATCAAGATATCGTCGATGAAGACAATTGCGCACTTATCCAAGTGCTCACGAAAGACTTCATTCATAAGTTTCATGAATGCTACTGGTTCATTTGTCGACCCAAATGGTATCACCACAAACTCGTAATATCCGCAAGTGTATGGAAAATCCACAATGTAAATACTCCTCAGCTATAGCAATCTAATGGTATCCCGATGCCAAGTCAATATTCGATAACTATGAATCTCCATGCAGTTAATCTGAAAACCTCATCAATACGATAGTTACCATGTCCAAGTCTCTGTAGTCGATACAATTTCTGAAACTCACATCTATCTTCGGTGCAGCAAAACTAATGCTCGAGGTGAAGTACTTGCCCTCATAAAACCTTTATCTGATAAATCTTCCATCTGGTTTTCAGCTCGGCCAACCCTGCTGGCGCTAATCGGTATGAGACTCGTGAAACCAGTGATGTGCTTTGGTTCCATATCAATCACAGAAGCATCTCCTCTTTCTGGTGTTAATTCTTCAAAAAGCTTTAAATACATCCTCATACTTTGCAACCACTGAAATGTCCTGCAACTCATGATGTCCATCGTCCTTAACCATCAAAATAATCGCCAGAAATCCCTCTGATCCTCTCTCAAGTAGATCCTCAACATGCAACATGAAGATAACCGAAATTCCTCGGTAAGCCTGAATACACTGAAATGTGATCTTCCCATGTCCTCTAGGGATATGAACTCTTGATCTTTGGAAATATAGTACCACTCGATGACGTCACAGCCAATCCATCCCAAGTATAACCTCATAGTAATCCAGCTCCATCAATGCTAAGTCCCCGATGAAGTCGACCCCTCCAAGTAGGACTGGTACCTCTCGATTAACGCTGGTGGTTCCCAACCTCTCTGTGTCGGCTGTCTAAATCTTTATAACTTAAACACAATTAGAAATGGTCAACACCACCAAAATCTGGCAAACCAAACCAAGCTTAACTCCAGTATATACAAAAGCAAGATGCCGCACCCCTAATCCAAAAGCGATCCCCACGAGTTTACAACTGAACATACCTCCAAATAGTCAATTTACTCATACACAATAACACATGCCAACCAATGGCTCATACCTCAAATCACATAACTCATACATCAGAAATTCGTGGAGCGATGGCTTGAAAATGGGTGGTGGCTGAAACGTCACATATCCACTCTTGAAAAACCTCGAAATAATGACTGAAGAAATTGATAAACCTCTGAGCAATCTAACAAACTGACATCACCCATCTCATGAACATCTGGCTAGAACTCTAATATCTGAAGGGTGAATGACGATGATTTTACTCATCGACATAAAAAAGACAATTGAGTTAGTATTTACTAGACGTAGTGGTGCTAAAAGAATTTCCAAAAACCTCTTTTAATAATTAATATTTATTATATATACTTTTTGAAAACATTGAAAACCGAGTCCTCTAATCGCCATCCCGGGACGGAACCGGGACGGAACCTGCTCTGATACCAAATTGTAACACTCGTCACTTCCTATCTCGAGAAAAATGGGCCAGCAACAATAACTCATAACACAATAGCCCATAAACACCAATCCACTCACCCAAAACCCAAATAATAATCCGACTATAAAGTCCAGTAGCACCAATCCGTCCAAATATCATATACTCGTCTGTCTCACCTGAAATGGGGAAGAAAGAGGGGTGAGCAACAGGGGAGTCACTCAGTGAGGTATGAGATGCTAAACCCAAAGTTCATTGACTTGGACATAGCACTCCGAATAAATATAATTTAATACTAATATATAACAACCACGGCACCTAAAGCACCCAAACAGCAAACAATATCCTAGCGAGGTGCACACTCGCTGCCCACTCACGGGTCAAAACACCCCGAGATAGTGCTCGGCACACCGCCCGTAGACGATTTATCGACACAGACTAGGTTACGGCCCAACCAGTCGACTGTAGCTGTCCGTAACCCCGCAAACAATCCGGCATACAGAAGTACATCTCTGAATCCGTCTCAACACTTCTAACTAATAATTTACAATACGAGAAGCAATCAATGTTGAATCATCTAACATCCTAGTTCCGGTTTAAGCAAGCAACCTAAAACTAAACAAGCAATGACAGACTTGATTTCACACAGACTGTACATATTAGAAATAAATTATACATATTTGAGGTCCTAAGTCGTGTACGAGAAATTACGAGAATAGCCCTCAACTTTGCCACAATTCTGAAGAAAACTGAGAAAACACCAAATGTCCTTGACGGTTCTAAAACAGCAACTCCGGAACTCTATGAAAAAAGATGAATATGATGATTCTGACAGAACTGAACTCTAAAGAAAACAAATGAAATCTCAAGAACCGACCGTTAACTTTTCGATCTCTCCGGTCAGAATGTAGTCCTTGATGTCCTCTGTCCATAGTCATCTAATTTACTCCGATCGGACACCATTTGATTAACCAAAATTGCTTCATGTCCAGGCTGGTCGCAAACGCAGACTGCACCGATACCTCTCACGGAAACAAGCATAATACTCAGAAAATAACTCGAATTGACGATCCGCTTGTTGGAGATGATAGATAAAAGACTCAACTACTTACTTACAAATTTCCAGATTGAAAGCTTTTGTTTAGGTCGACCGTTTCTCCCTTACAGCGAGACTGATCGGAACTGACTCTGCAACATAACAGTTGAATTAACGCCAAGAATAAAACGCCCACAACTCTCCAACCGTACCTTGGTTTGACGATCTAAAAGATGATATAGAAAGCTGACAGCAAGAGCTTTCCAATGATATCTCGCTCGTTTCCTGGTTCCTTCTGGATCGACGGGAAAACACAGATGAAGTTGACTGTCGGCGGATCCGATCTACAACGAACAGCCCCAAAGAAATAATCATAACTATTAGATGAAAACTCCAAATGATGATCCGCTTTCTGATAAACATAGATATATGAGTGTAGAACATATCCTAAAAATGTGGAATCGAAATTCTCTGTTTTGATTGACCGTTCTTCTGTTCTCCCAAAACGTATCTGCTGAACTTTAATCTGTTTTTTTAGATGGTGATGAGATATCAACAGGGAAGGAGGAGAAACATGGCTGAGCTCTATTTTTTTAAGTTGAAAATGACGGCAGTTAAGAAGAGAAGAGAAGAGGATGCTGCATACACTTATATACTTAAGTATATGATCATAGAATTAATTAATTGAACCAACCTACAATCGGTTTAAATAATTATTTGGTCCAAGAAATAAATAAATAAACCAACTATTGGTTTTGGGTCGTTACACAGATGACCTTCTTTAAAACCAAAGAGACATTTTTGGATCTCTGGCTTGTAGAAAAAGGAGCTCTAAATAATAGTCTCCATCGACTGTGATGAGTTTGGTTTAATGAGACCAAAGTTAACATCTTAGAGTGTACACTCTCCACGAGCTTTGCAACACCATTCCGTAAAGACCAAAGCAAATAATGTGACCAAATAAGTATTACTCCAATGGAGTGACAATCCATTTCGAACCAGACCTTGTCCATATTAGTGATACTTTCACACAACCTAAAGAGCGGATATGAATACTGTACTCTGCTTGGCAGCCATTGTCCTTTTGTATCACGCTTATAGTTCCGGAACAGAGCCAAAGCAATATCACAGTCCAACCAAAACTCCAAAAGACTCAGTTTATTCATTATGTTGTCATAAACAACAAAAGATCCTACAAATCCATGGGGCATAACCACCCTAAAACTCAAAACAAACTCAAGAGAAATCCAAAGTAAACAACTAATGTTCATAGAACTTATTAAACCACCTCCCACCACAGAAACCACTTCCTGTTTTATTAAATAAAAATTGAAAAAAGCTTGACCCATAAACTAATTCTTATGATTATCAGGTGGCAGGTTTGAGGCAACCTGACTCTCCACTGGATTCTTGCTATCCCCTGTTCGAGTAGCTAGCTTAGCCGGAGCTCTCTTACGAGGAGAAGCTAAAGCCTTTGCAATCCGCAACTTATTGCTCGCTGCAGTGCTGGTTGTAAACTTAAAAAGTCTCTTCTTAGTAGTTTGTTTCTTTGCTTCCTCCTCAAGTAAAGGACCTTTGCCATCAGCCTGCACCTGTAGTTCCTCTGTTTCAGTACCTGTGGCCTCTGTCTCCATTAGAAGATTCGTCGCAGCTATCTCCTCTTCAGAAAGGTCGGGCAGATCGTCTGCATTATCCAAATCAAACCCCTGTTCCTTGCACGACGCTCTAATCTCATCCCAATCCATCACGTCCTCCTCCCCCAGTTTCGCCTGATTTTCCATTAACCCTTGTAGTTGTTGAATCCCTTTTTCTGCATCAATTGGATCCGACACCACCTCTGCGCCCATCGCCTGTGTTTTCTCCAACTGATCTTGAGAACTCTTTGACGGAGGCATCAAGTGATCGTCTCCCACAGTCGTGATCTCACCCTCCTCCCTCGTATCCTCTTGCAAACACACTTGGTTTTGTTGCTCTCCAGCACGACCTGAACCATTGCTAGTCTGTTCATGAGATCGTTGATTCTCCCTTCGCTCTGTTTTGTGTCGCGTCATCTCGCCTTCTCCCCTGTGATTCCCTTGGAAACCAGAGCCTCTCTTGCCTCCTTTGTCTGCAACTCGTACCCACTTTGAATCAGCTTCCTCCACCATTTTTCCTTTGCCTTTGCCGTAGTAATCCCTTGACTCCCTCTCTCGGTTTTGATAGCCTCCACTCCCATTAATGATAACACCCTTATAACTTCGAGCTCTCTCATCATGTGTCTCCACATCGTGCCATCCTCCATTTCCTACTCGGTTCTCTGGTTGGTTCACGTGGCTCTGTTGAGCAACCTTCACCATTGGACAGTTCACATCTTTGTGACACAAACTGCCACATTTCTCACAATATCCAAACAGCTTCTCGTATCTCAAAAGTATGGGCACCTCCTCACCGTCATAAAATTCACCTCCTGTGAAGTCCACTGACGTCTCAAAACACAGCTCCTTAAAGGCGTCCACCACCACCAGAACCCTCATTTGATCTAAGTCGACTTCAACCACTTCACCAATGGCTCCTCCGATGCTTTCAAATGTCGGAACTGTTCTGTACTCCTTGGACACACCCAAAACTCGAACCCAGAAGGGAATTTCCGATGGATAGTGAAGCGACTTCTTAGGTTGCCACTTCCCCAAGGCAATCATCCAATAATCAAAATGATATGGTTGATGCTTGAGGACCCCTTCAATATCTTCCTCCTTCTCAAACTCAAACTGGAACTTTCCTAATCCCAAGTCCGTTCCGACCACCTTATCCTCCGGATTCCATATCTTGGGAAGCTTAGTAAGTAAAGCCTTCATCTCTTGTTTTCCTGGATTCATACATCTGCCAATCAACATCTTGGAACAGGACTTGGTCAAGGTAGAGTTGTCGAAATGAGGCACTGAGATC
>NC_079512.1:12058856-12065087 GCF_000801105.2 Raphanus sativus | reverse complement strand
TTCAGCCTCTTACGCGTTCCTTCACCAATCCTTGATTTACCCATGGATCCCAACAATTGACCATGTGTCATTGTGAACCAGAAAACCTTTAAACCTTTGTTGCAAAGAAATGTATGAAAATGAAAAACGTGATAACTGATACTCCTCAAACACACGAAGAGAATCGTTATATGGCATCCTCTGTTTCCAAAAGTATTACCCCACAAAGAATCCTTGTCAATCACTAAATTTTTAAATCGAATCACCGCAATATCAAATCCATAAAAGAAATGGTTTTGTAATCCTTGATTGATAATCTCCCAAGCGTATCGATAGGACCAGACCAGAGAGCTTCCCAATTTTGTAAGAGATAAAATCCCCAATATCATACCTTGATATCCATACGATCCCGTCGTATTGATAATCAGAATCAAGACCGTATCACCCATAAATGCCGCCGTATCCAATCTCCTTTTGGGATCCTTTCCCCGGCTCCAATCAATCCGAATCATACCATAGAGATTCGGGGAATCTCTCCGATTAAAACCTCCATGAACCCTTGAATTACCACAATCCATAACGTGTCGATCTCCTTTCCCAATCCCCGGATCCCACCATCGCGCTCTCATCTGGAAATCCTAAATCTCTCTTGAATCACCGTCGCACTAGAGAGAGAAAAAGAAAATAAAAAGTTAATTATTGATAATTGTTTTTATTATAAAAAGTTGAATACAATATCAAATAATTTTATCAATTTAATATGTACTAGATTTTGACCCGCGCTTTTGAAGCGCGGGATATTTTACGATGAAAAATTTCACTAATATTTAACAAATATTTTGGTTATTTTTAAAGAGTGTGTATTTAAAATATTTTTGCATTTAAATCAGTATTTTTAAATTCAACCCGATTGTGATTATACCGGTTAATCTGGAGATCTGACAATTCAATTTATGTTTTTTAAAATATTCATATTAAAAAATCACTAAAACCCGAGACTAACCAATTGAACTGATGGATGACCGATATGTAATCTAATTGGATTTAAATTGTAATAGTTTCATAATTTGTAATCTTATAATCGAAATTTTAAAGTTCACTATTTTGCAATTTATGAAATTATGATGTTTATACAAAATCTTAAAGAGAAAATGATAGATATAAAATAACTAAGATTAATTATTGTATTATTTGGAAACATTGATAGTAGTATAAAAATATATTGTTTGGAAACATTGATAGTAGTATAAAGAAATAAGTATATTGTTTGGAAACATGGATAGTAGTATAAAGAAAGGAACATTAGTGACTTAATGTATGTTTAACTATAAAGTATAAAGATGTATTTAATTTAAAAACTTACAAAATAAATGTTAGGTCCAACAGAATGTTTCTGTTTTAATAAGATAGATTCCACCATTCCGCAAAATTTAAAAATTTCCGCAGCTTAATTAATTTTTTCCGCAGCTTTAATATTTTTTTCACGATTCCTCGATTAAGCAGTGGTTACCAATCGGAGCCATTATGTGGAAGAGAATCAAATCACTCAACCAGATGTCAACAAATTCAAGGAAAAAGCAGTGCACCAAGGTGATGAAGATTGAAAATATTGATCGTGATGAAGGCAAATAGAGAAAGAGTGGCTGATTTTAATCCTAATTTCGTATGCTTTTTCTGTTTTTGGTGTTTGCGTTTTATTTTTATCTTATTTGGTTATTGTTTAGGAAAAGTTTCTTAGTCTCCCTTTTTACCATGGTGTTTTTTTCCCTTTTTCTACATGAATAAAATAATATTATTGTTTTTATTTATCAAAACAATAAACGAAAATACATAAATTATGATTGGTATAATAAAGGGAATAACAATCATAAATCGGGAAAACAGCTAATTCCACCATGAACTTGACGTCTCCATTGTTTTCATACACGAACTATTGGATCAAGCCAAAAGCATCATGAACTAATTTTTATTTTGAATTTCCCACGTGAACTTTTTCAATCTGGTCAATTACTACATAACCAGAATCAATTTCGGTTTAGTTACTGATGTGGTGCTTACGTGGACGCCATATAGAAAATTGGGTTGATTCGGTTTGACATGTTTCCAATTTCTTAAAATCGAATAGTACAAAACGACGTCGTTTTGATATTTTTAAAAATCGTTGTCAAAGAGGGTTGAACCTTAAACTTAGAGTTCTTCACGGAGTGCTCAACCACTAGACTAATTATACTTTCAACGATTATGTTCCATTACAATAATACTTGAACTAAATATTTTCGTCAAGCAAATTCACGTCTATGAGAATAAAATAGATTTAAAAAGTTTTAATCCTATCTACTTCATCTCCTTCGATCTAAGATTGTCTCCAATGAATCTCTCACCAGTAACAAATCTCTTTGTCAAAATCACCAACTAATTATTTGCTTCTCCATCTTTCTTTGATTGAGACTTGAGTGTGACTGTATCACGGAAAAAAATGAGTTGAACGTAAATCTGGGGGGGGGGGTGTTTCTTTCCTGGGTGGTTTACGTGCGATTCATTGAAGAATTGAAAGAGAAACGATGGCTAAAGTAAAGAGGGAGACGGTGGTGGCATGCATGACTTGTTCCCTCTGTGACAATCTCCTCCGTGACGCCACCACCATCTCTAAGTGCCTTCACACATGTTCGTTCTTATTAGAATATTGTGTTCGATTATTATTATAATAGAATATAATCGTTAAAATTTTAATTAGTCTAGTGGTTGAGCACTTCTTTGAAGAACTCCAAGTTTAGGGTTCAATCCTCTTTGACAACAAATTTTGTTAAATATCAAAACGACGTCGTTTTGTACTATTCGATTTAAAAGAAAAATTTAGACAGATGTCAAACCGAATCAAACCAATTTCCTACATAGCGTTTATATAAGCACCACATCAGCAATTAAACCGAAATTGATTCATGTTATGTAGTAATTGACCAGATTGGAAAAGTTCATGTGAGAATTTTAAAATAAAAATTAGTTCATGGTGCTTTTAGCTTGATCCAATAGTTGGTGTATGAATACAATGGAGACGTTAAGTTCATGGTGGAATTGGCCGTTTTCCCATCATAAATCAGTATGCAATCTCCATATTCCTAACTATCCAGAATCAGTTCCATTCCTAATTTATTAGTATTACAAAAGAATAGTCCTTATTTACCTTATTTTTAGAAGTATCAGCACGCATTGCATTTCTGTTTGTCCAGCATAAAAAGTCTTGATTTATTTGTAGTGTATCCTAACTGTTAAAAAACACACCACTATTATCCTTTATTTAAAACACATAAGATAACAATCAGTTGTGTCAATCATTGTTGTTAAAAATTTATGCCTTCGTTTAATTATATAATAAGTGAATCTCAATAGCATATTTTTGTACAAAACTAATAATTATATTATGCTCATTAAGGGCGACAACGATGGATCGAGAAGTTTCAAAGTACGAGATGGTCAGAGAATTGATCGTGAGAGAACCTGGAGTCAGATAAGCTGCTCTACCATTTTTAGAAGTGGCTTAGATTGATCAGACGGTCGTTTTGGAAGAATCACATTTTTTGGAAGCACGACGGTTTAGAAGCTCGACGTTTTTGAAGACCGACGTTTCTTCATCACGAAGTTTTCTCGGAAAATCTTCGTATGAGTAAAATATTATTCTGGAGACATTATAAGTCGGAAGCAGGACGGGAAGTAAGCAGGACGGGAAGCAAGCATGACGGGAAGCAAGCACGACGGGAAAACCCGAAGTTGGCCGAAAACCCTGATTTCGGTTTTGTCTATTTTTCGAGGAAGCCGGAGGCTCGGGAAATATTTTTATTCAAGATCAGGATTCCTATGGAGTTTATTTAAAAGTATTCAGAACCTCAGAACGGGAGCGGAAAAATATTCAAGATTGATCGCGGGTCGAAAATTCACCGGAAGGACCGAAACCGCACAAATCGACCGAGAAGCTCGAGGTGGCTTGATCTAAGTGATCAGGACGTGATGTCTATCTCTTAACCAGCTGAGTGTCTACACAAGCTCGAGGTGTCGCCGTGCATGGGAGCAGCACATGCAGCTTGACACACAGAAGCACGAGGTGCCGCGCAACCTGCGATCGAAGCATGCAGATCGACATGTGGTCACTGTGTGTCGCCGTGCATGTGATCCAGCCATGCTGAGAGACATCTGGTCGTCCAGGCAGGAGAGAGGTGTCATCCTGCATGAGTTTGATCCATGCTGACCGCCATGTGGAGCACGAGGTGCCGCGACGCATGCAATCGGAAGCATGCGAGACGACACACGGGCACTTGAGTGGTGAAACCTTACTGGTTGGTGTATACTATAAATACCCCACGACCCCTTGCCATTTCATTCATCCAGACCTTTCAAAATCAGTCCCAAACGTTGCTAGAGAGAGAGAGAGAAAGTAGAAAAAAGAAGTAAGAGGTTCCGATCTTTTTCGAGCGTTTTAGAGAGTTTTCGAGATCAGTTTCTCTACTGATTTCGAGTGAGTGCTTAGGGAAGACTCTGTCCAAATCAATTCGTCCAAGCAAGTCATATTCTCTGGTGATCAAGTGGAGGTGCTGTCCAAGGTCAGTTCAGATCCATGGGTTCAGTTCAGTCGAAGATTTGAAGATCGATACTCTGCCGGCATATAGATTATAGATTAGAATCATCACGCTATTGCATGGTAGAGTCCTTAGGGTTTTAGTATTGAACCGGACTCAGCTTAGCACGGGCTAGGCTGAGATGAAACGGAATTAAAACTGAGTTAATAACCTGACTAGGAGTAGGGCTAGGATGCATCATGTTTTCTTTTCTTGCTTGGTTATTTGGTTGAGTGCAGGTTCCCGTTATCTTTAAAGATAATTTCATAGCAGGAGGCTTAACTATCTGGGTAACGGTTTGATTGAGTTGATTGCTTGGTAGATTAATTAAATGCTTGCTTGTTTATTTAATCTTGTTGATTGTGGTTAGTCAGCTCTTGGTAAGGGAGTGACTAACCGGTTGAGTTGTTTATTGTTGATATTGTTGTCTAGTATTTTTAGATGATGGTATTAGTAGTCTTAGGCCATATAGGCCGGATTACTGGTACTAGTTGTTAGTGTCGTAGAGTCGAGAGTCTAGGATAGGATTGTGTGTGTGTTGCCGACAGTATGTGCGTAACCCGCCCATACTAGGCTTGTTTAGGGTTGATTAGTGTTTCCTCGCTGCCTCGTATTTAGCGGGTTTAAGGAAACCCCTTATTCGCTGGATCGGGAAGACTCAGAGAGACGGGATCATGGCCTATGGCTGAGTGATTACACGATGGTGTAATGTGATAGTGACCCAAAGGACTGTGGGCTGTCGAGCGGTGACCCGAAGGACTGTGGGCCGCGGTCGGTTGAAAGTTCCTCTCTTCTGGCCTTTGTGGTAGGAAGTTAGGATGTTGCCGATTTTGGGGATGAACACGAAATCACCATTTCCCGGGTTAGAGTATTGGTTAGAGTGTTGTGTTTTATTAAAGTGTCGTAGAGGGTTGTGGAACCCTCAAGTTAGTGTAGCATCGATATACGGTGTTACATTTTAGATCGAGTCGTAGTATAGTATCTTTTTCTTGTTATTGTGATTGTGGTTGATTGATTTGCTTGCAGGTTCCTGTTACTTGAAGTTAGATCATGGCAGGAGGCCAAGTCTAACTTAGTAACCGGTTTATTAAATAGTAGTTTGTGATTGTTGATTGGTGTGTATTGGTTAGTGTAGGCCTGATGTTGGCATGTATGTGTCTGAAGGATTGCTTGTGAAGGGTGGTGGATATTAAAGCTATGTGGTATCATTGGTTGGCCGATCATGTTCTTGTTTGATTGTTGGTCGACCGATTGATGAGACTTATATAGTCTAGGTGTCTAACACTACACGAGTATTGAACTCAGGCGTATATATGGTTAACTAGGGGATTGGTTGTTGACTTGTTTTTCATGCAGGGTCCTGTTACTCGAAGTTAGGCAATGGCAGGAGGCCATGTCTAACTCAGTAACAGTTTGTGTAGCCTTAGTTTAGATTTCTTGCTAAGGCTATATTGATTGTTATTTTGGGTTGTCTGGGTTAGGTTTAGGTTGGGGTAGAGGTAGCCAGCTCGCTGAGTAACATTAGGTTACTCATCCATCTCCGTTGTCCTTTTTGCAGGTTCCTTTAGTAGGACGATCGGATAGCTTGGTGCTGGACGTTAGGACCACCGGTGTAGATTTGCTTGCCTTTTGTTAAACGGTATTT